>NC_056730.1:738576582-738589082 GCF_019279795.1 Protopterus annectens | reverse complement strand
AAGGCATATGGGTCTTACACAAACTCCACCTTTTTTCATTTTCTTATCAACTGTTCAAAGGTGAAAGCAACCACCAGTTTCAGAAAGTAATGAATTTGTGGTGGTGAGAATAAAAAAAGATCCTGATCAATATAATTTTCAACAAAATACATAGGATAAATTCAAATGGAAAATAATCTTTTGAAAGTCATATAAAGTTAATATCCATTGTTTTTCCCCTAACACAATGAAAGCTTAGGACTCCACTGACTATTAAATTAAAATGGCAGGAACAGGTGAGGAATGGTATTTATAAGAATGTTTAAAACAGCTCATATTTTTGTACCTGAGCTGCTGGAATTCAGCATTCATTTACATACAGGAAAAGATTTTATACATCGGTATCACCTGCACTTTGAAGCACAATGTGTACAGTGACTTCATGGAGTTTTCTAATCTTCTTCAATTTTTGGTTCTTTTCATAAAAACACATAATTATACTTTTGGTAAGATATATCTTTTTAGTTCCTTTAAATTTAAAACCCTTATGTGTATACCCTTTTCTGAAATGTCCAGAATTGTAAGCCAGAACTCTACATTAGGCATGCATCATATATTTGTTTTCTTAGGTGGAAGGGTAGGCTGGCCAAGATAAAGTAGAACTGATAATACAACTAAAATAAAATTGTAGTAAGAAAAATGTTAAATATACAATAATGGTATCATACAAAGGGGATCATAATATTATAGTCCACACAAATGGATGGATAAGGCATTCCACTGCAAGTTATGGGAATTATTTGAGTTTTCTTATTAGGTTTTGAGTGATTTTTAGGGCTATGGAAACATTTTTTGTTTTGAAGACCACAGGTCTCTGCCCATTTTATGCCGTGGAAGGAGGTGTACAACTCTCCTTGGCAGAATTTGATTGCCTTATAATTTCCCTTTATGGTACTTGCCAAGTGTCAGTTTTGTGCTGATATTTAACTTTAGATGAAATTTTTCACCCACTTTAATCTGCATTCACCAACAGCCTGTCTTCTTGAAAACCTGATTCAGGCAGGTCATGCGATCTTTAGGATAGAACAATGGGCATAAACCAAATGGAAATCGACTCCCATGCGAGACCTATACAATTCTTTGTTTTAACTAAACAGTTGCAGATACTTTCATGCATTCCAAAGGATAATGAAAGATCTGTTTGCACTTAAGCATTTAAAAATTCGAGCATCTGTTACAGTCTCTGTAAAGGGTGTGCGTATGAATGATTGGCTCAATAAAGTATAAAGTAGCAAAACATACCCCAAAAACATAAGACCACACCAATTGTCCTGGCAACCTGAATGTCGAGTATTCCTGCTTTCAGCCTGTCTGTATTTCACACCACCAAACATCTCTAATCATTTCATAATTTTCAAGTATAGCCTTTCTATCTTTTGCTATGCAAATGTGATAACAACGGCCTTTAACCTGACCTAGTTCTATGTGCAAAGTCATCAATAATTGTAAGATTCATGGATTGCACACTCATTAGAATTCTTTCCATTAATTTATAGGCTTAACAAAAGCAGTCTCTGTCTGTAGTTTAAAATTCAGTATCTCATTTATTACTCTTACTAATTCATACTGTATCCCCACAGTTCCAAATTACTTACCTCCAGGACTGAATTTCAAACCATGTAACATAACTCATAGTTAAGACACAGCAGATGGTGACATTTAAATTCAATTAACTGTCTTTAACCATTGATAGATCTTAGCAGATGAGCCCTGCAAAAAGTTTACACTTTCTAAATTATGAACTGCAGGTGGCAGTTTAAAATATTTTTTTTATATCTTAAAACAAGCAATCCAAGTGTAAAGTCATGTAACACATGCTTATTATGGTATCCTTCCTACTGGTAGCAATTGTTCATGCACTGGGCTAACCAGGCGAGTGGTGATAGTTTTCTAAAGATATGCATATGAAATTTTCAGCTGTAACAAAATTCAACATATCTAGAGCAATACAGATAAGCATGCTAAGTCAGGTATAGTGGTATACACACCACAATGCCAGAAATAAGAATCTGAGTCTTTTCTCTAATGGATATGCGAGGTAAAATGCTATTCTTTCTTTGATTGATATTTATATTTCAGCTTATAAGGGTGCCCAGAAATTAAAGTCATTCTCTGTATGAAGATGAAAGGTGCATTAAACAAAATCTTTACAATGTCAAACCCCTGCCTGAAAGTAAAAGCAAAACATTTACTGTAACTGTCCCTTTTTTAATTTCTCCAAGTGTTTTGAGTTTCTAATACCATGATGGGAATGGACCCCATTCCTAAGTCAAAGTATGATTAAAGTTCATGATCCCTGTGGGACCTCTGTAGTGGTCAGAGAAATACAAGATGCCATGGGATGTAGCCCTGCTCCCCAGGGCTGAGAGATAAGGCCTTAAAAAATGTGAGCTTGGCCATTATGACAACACCTGTTTATTTGCTGCTGGGAATATTACCTCTTTCATTTTGACCCTCTGACCAGATGATAGTAACAGGGCTCAGCACAGGACAAAATCCAGTCTACATTAGTAAGGGAGAATTGAACATATTAAGTAATAATCCCAGATAAATGTTTTTGTTAACTATATTGCACTTAAAAAATTGTAATATCTATAACTAGTTCTGTGTGCTAAACTAATGGGATAAGGACACACTGTCTCAAAGCTAGGAACAGTCTAGTAGTCAATACAAACCATAAGTTATGTTTGACTGATGAACTTTTCAAATCCTTTGTTTGAGATTCGAAGCAAGAAATAATTTGTTACGAATTCATTAAGCAGCAGCTGAAAGAATACTGAATGCATTGTTGCAAGAATTCTATAAAAATTTGTAAAGATAAAGTCGTTTGTTTCTTTAAATGGTAATTAAGCCAGTTTTTTTAAACACCATTCAATTAATTAATTACTTTCTTTTGCCTTCTGTTGTGAAATGGCACATTTATTTAGCACAGATATGCATTATTAAAAAAAATTGCAAGGCAACTGTGTCCAGCCTATGCAGCTTTAATCAACCCACCTGCAAATAAATCATTTGTGATAGTTTGACAGCATAATAAAAAACTTACATGACTACCCAGAAGTCTCATTTAATATTAATGTTCACATTTCCTAGTCCAAGAAACATGCCCTAACATAAGCTCACTAAACAGAATCTGTATAAAAATAGCATACAATACAAATGCACTAAATAGCAAAAATAGTTATGTAATCATGCTTGATATAAGTAAAAATGCAACATGGTGATACACTGTTAGGGTACTGTTTGACAGATAGCATCAATTTTCAGTAATGTCAGTCCAGTTCATGTTCTGCTGTATAAAGGAAGAATTAAATAGTTGCAAGCAATGTGGCTTGGTTGTTAATGCCTGAGCTGCGTGAGACCTAAGATTGTATTACAGTAAACTCTCAATTAACTGGAACTCAAGCAACCAGAAAAAAAAAAATTGAAGAAATACAGTACAATTGTCATGTGTTGCGCTTTCAGCAGAAACATAGCTTAAGTTTTTAGAGTTTTAAAAAGGAAGACAGGAATAAATTCCCTTTCTCTCCAACCTAAGAACAAGTCAAACCAAACAAACAGTATAGGGTACAGTATTAGTCAGGCCTATTTTTAATAGTAACTCTCAAGCACCCAGAAACTACAGTTATCCGGCATCTACCAATTTCTATGGGTGTCAGTTAACTGAGAGTTTACTGTACAAAGAATACTCCATCCACTCTAAGCCTAGTAACTGAGCAGATATATACAAAAATATATACGTACATGATTTTGGTTACCTATTATATTCTCGAAAGCCGACAATGTTGAATCTGACATTGTCGACATGAGAATAACGAAAGTGCAGAACATCGAATGGGTAAACAGAAATCTCCATAATGGGAGATTTCTGTTTACTTCAATGTAGTGCGGTCTCGAGTTGGTATATTTAAGTAGTGGGGGGTGCAGGGGGGCTTGCCCCCTGCCTACATCCTTTAGATTTTTTTTTAATTTATTTTTTGTGAATATTCGAAATTTTAATGGTTCGATCATTAAAGGTCGACCTTTAGTGATTCGAACCATTAAATTTTCGATGTTCTACTATAGACCCCGTGTTTTTGTGTGCATATGCATGTGCGTGCATATATGCATGTGAAAAGCATGCACAGACACACACAAAAACACACACACATGAATGTACATGCATGTGCACACACACACACACACACACACACACACACACACACACACACACACACACGAGTATGCATATAGAAACATACATACTTACACATAGTAGTTACCTATAGACGAACTGAATGACTGGAACTGCTTTATTTTAAATGAAAATAATTACATCTACCGCTAGTTACATGAAACATTGAAGAGGTGTGTAATGGTGAAAATATTCAAAAAAATGTTCCACAATAGGTTTATCTGATGACAACACTACCGAGAGTTTAGATCTTGAAAATGTAGATGATGGAATGTGAACTCTCCAATACTAACATTTGCTGAATGTTGAGATGTGCATTTCCAGAGTTTATAGCTACCTCCAAAACAAACAAAGAAATAAACAAAAAATAGCTTTGGAATGGATACTCTCTCACTAACAATTAAAAAATAATTAAAATGAGTTGCAGTAAAGGGAAATTATTTCCTCAATGTGTAGTAACCCTGGAGCTAAGTACTATCAGCAGTGGTGATCTCTTCCCACAGAAAAAAGATCCATACATATTAGCTTTCCTTGCTGTGGAAATTTGGCATTTGGGATATGTTATTAGAAAAATTCTGCTGAAACTGCAAAAAAAATATGACAGACAACACTAATACAAAACAGTTGAATAAGTATCCACTTACAATAAGAATAAGTACATTATAAATTTCCTTTAAAATTATCCTGAAAAGATATATATATATATATATATATATATATATATATATATATATATATATATATATACACACAATTCAACTTGTTTAGTTTAGCTTGTCAAGGTTTATCTCGGTGTTTGGTGTCTGCCAGACAAAAGAACTGCAAATACAGTTTCTACTTATATGCCAGCAGTGATTAACATGTGTGGTCTCTCCTCTTTTTACTGTAGTTATGTTCATAGGGTCATAGGTAGGTACTAGGCTATCTGCCCGAGGGCATTTATAAGCCTAGCCAGAGTGAATCAGCTATCACCGCCCCATTGATTAATTAACTGATCCTCTGTTAAGCAGAGCCAATGAAGTGATCCCAGGGGTGTATTTTCTGTTACCCATCCACTCGTCAAGATTTCTCTTGAAGAGTGTTAGTGAGGGGCTCTGCCTAATGTAGTTTGGAACTTTGTTCCAAAGCATGGGGAGTCTCTGTGACAGGAATCTATCCCTCCAGCATGTTCTATTTATTGTTGTGGCGGGGTTTAGCTCACTAGAGCGCGTGGCTCGCCCTGACTTGGATTTCTTTAGGTGGAGCATGTCCATCAATTCTGAGTTGGACATGGCTTTGTAATTCAGGCAGAGATCACCTCTGAGTAAGCAATATGCCACTGAGTACAGTCAGAGTTTTTTCAGTCAGGCTGCATAGGACATATGTTTGAGGTCAGTAATCCTCTTGGTGAGGTACTTTTGTGGTCTCTCCAGCTGTTGGAAGTGTCTTGTGAGGTACATCCCAAATGGGGCATTGCACTCTATGATGGGTCTGATGAGTGACGAGTAGAGGGGCACTATAACCTCTTTATTTCTAGATGTGAACTCTTCAATAATTAGATGGGCCACATAGAAGAATTTCCGAACTACTTTGGCAATATGATTGTCAAAGGAGAGATTACTATCTACCTAGGTTCCCAGATCTCTTATTACCTCTTCTGTATTAAGGGGGCTGCCACCTATGTGGTAATTCGTGGGTGTTTTGTTTTTCCCATATGGGATGACTATGCATTTTTTGGCATTTAGCTTGAGGCCATGACTTTGACACCAGGTGTCCATCTCAGTAAGGCCCTTTTGGAGGATGTCTGTGTTAGCCAGAGAGTCAATTATGGCTCCCAGTTTGCAGTCATCGGCAAACTTGGTTAGCCATAGTCCTCCTGTGTTTGCCTGTACTTCTGAGAAGTATATGCTGAAGAGTAGGGGTCCCAGGACCGAGCCTTGCGGGACCCCACTTGTGACTGGTTCAGAGCCAGACCTGGAGCCCATTATTCTTACTGTGTGAGTTCTGTCTGTAAGCCAGTTGGCAACCCATCTCGTGACGTAGGGATTTATGTTCAGGCTGGTGAGTTTTTCTGTAATACCCGAGTGGGGAATGGTGTCAAAAGCCTTGGCGAGGTCAAGGTAGGCTGTGTGAACAACCTTTCCCTCGTTAATGGCCTTGGTGACTGTCTCGAAGAAGTCAACCAGGCTTAGTAGGCATGATCTGCCCCTAACAAAGCCGAACTGGGTTGGGTCAAATGTTTGGAGGTTCCCAATGTCTTTGTTAATGAGTTCCATGATGATGCGCTCCATAGCCTTGCAGACCAGGCTAGTCAGGCTTATGGGGCGATAGTTACCAGGGTCAGTTGTGGCCCCTCTTTTGTGGAGTGGAATAACCTTTGCTGTGTGCCATTCAATGGGCACATAGCCTGTGGGGAGGCTAAGGTTGAACAGTGTGTTTAGGTGGGGGATTAGTTTGCTCTGTAGTTCGTGCAAGACGCAGCTTGGGACATCATCTGGCCCCACTGACGCTGTATTTTTGGCTTTTGAAAGGGCTATTTTCACCTGTGTGTCTGTGATTTCCGGTACACTACACTTTTCCAGTATTGTTGTGGGCCCTTTTCGGGGTGAGAGGGGGGTGAAATTTGCACTGAATCTATCTGCCAGGATGTTGGCAATATTAGTAGGTTCAGTATATTTTGTGCTATTTTGCACTAGTTCAGTGCATATCTGCGAGTTGCCACTTAGATTCTTAACATAGCTAAAGAAGGCTTTGTGGTTATCTTTTGAATCCTTGGCTATTTTTCTTTCTAAGTTAGCCTTGGATGATTTTATGAGGGACCTTAGTTTCTTACTGATACTGATCAGGGATGTCTTTCTTTCTTGGGATTGGCTTTTTTTCTGAACTAGTTTCCTCCTTCTATTATATAGCCTGTTTATGGCAGGGGTCCACCAGACTGGTTTAATTCTCTTAGAGGAGTGAGTCTTGGTTTTGCTAGGGATGGCACGATCCATGCATCCTTGTCGGTGCTCATAGAGTGCATTTGTAAAGGTTTCTGCATCTTGGCCAGCATTATCCTTTAGCAAGAGGGCTGTGAAACTTACCGCCTGTCTTAAGTAAGGTGAAGTTTGCTTTAGAAAAGTTTTTTTTACTGTGGTTTCCTTAGTTGGGGATGGTGGTGGGGTGTGGACATCCAGAGTGATTAGTTTATGGTCTGATCTAACCAGTGATGGGTTGACCTCCGGTGTGGAACACCTGTCACCCATGTTTGTGAAGACCAGGTCCAATATGTTTTCACCTCTGGTAGGGAAATTTACCAGCTGATCCAGAGCATTTGAGTTGATGAATTCCAGGAAGTGTTGGGCCCGGGAGTTTGTACTCGAGTAGTTTTCCCAGTTAATGATAGGATAATTGAAATTGCCCAATGTTAGGGTGTTCGGTAGGACCTTCATGTTTTCCAGTGTCTCCAGAAAGGTGGAGTGGTGGTCCTGGGTCATGGAGGGTGATCTGTAGCAGACCACAATTTGCATTGCAGATTTGTCTGATGTTAGTTGCACATAGATGATCTCAGAGGTATCATGCTGTGCCACTAACCTGGAGGTGTAGGTATCCTTGATGAATATGAATATGGATACACCCCCTCCTTTTGTGTTTCGGTCTGTGTTCTGTGGCCAAAACGTGTGGTACGAGTTGTAACCCAGTAGTTCTGAGGTACTCTCTGGAGCCTTGAACCAGGTTTCAGTTACTGCGCAAATGTCGACATTCTCCATACTGAGGAGTGCTTCGAGCGCGTGCATTTTGAGATTTAAACTCCTGGCGTTGAGTAGCGTAACTCTCAGTTTTTTGTTAATTGTGCTGTTTAGATAGACAGATGGATAATTTTCATGTGTATATAACATGTGTGTGTGTGTGTGTGTGTGTGTGTGTGTGTGTATACACACACACATATATATATATATATATATATATATATATATAGTTTTACTATCATAATCTCGAAAGTTTAAAAAAAAACTGTACTTATTAGCCATGTGTTTCGCCAAAAGTAGACATTACCAAATGTCTCTAATGCCGTAAATTAGCTGTTAATGCTGAAAATGTAAAGCACGACATTTTCAGCACTTAACAGCAATCCCACCTTTCTTGTAACTCCCTAACTAGTGAACCTAACATCCCATTTATGCTTGCCCCCCACACCCCCCTAACTATATATTCTAACTCCGAGATCTCACTACAGTGAGGAAAGGGATGTAGTTTCTGTACTGCACTGTCGCGTGATCCCTGTGCATAATCGAACGTTATATTTGCGAATGCACAGTACATTCGCAAATATAACATTCAATTTCATAGCTGGCACACATAAGTCTATTGTTGATCCCCCCTTAAGGCCTATAGTGGATGCAAAAGCATCAAAGACATTCTTCACGGCTAAATTTATAGATTTAAATCTGAAGGGAATATTAAAACAATCTCCGCATATTTTACAGGATTCATGGGATTGCCTTAAGAAAATTCAACATTAAATGTATAGTGAACAACTGATATTTGTTACAACTGATGTTTGTGACCTATTTACAGTTATTCCCCATGATGAGGGCATCAGCATGTTTTATGATTTTTTATGTAAATACTCAGGGTTTACACATTCTAGAACATTGATGTTTCAGACAGTTATGGAAATCATATTGAATAACAACTTCATTTTCTTTGAAGGACACTAGTTTAAACAAAAAAATAGGGGTAGCCATGGGGGCTTCATGTGCGCCTCTGTTTGCTAATATTGTCCTGGCGGAATGGGAAATTTCCAAGGTGTTTACATCAGATTTGTTTAAGCATTGTATTTTCTATGGCCGCTTTTTGGATGATATTCTCATCCTATTGCGGGGAACCCAAGGGTTATTGTATGAATTTTTTGAGTATTTAAATAGAAGTACATCCTTCTTACGGTTTACAATTGATTTTTTGGACATTACTATTATCAAGGACCTAGTTAATAGGAAATTTATTTCTACTTTACTTAGGAAGCCAACCTACTCCAATACATTGTTACATTTTTCTAGTATCCATCCAGTTCACCAAAAGAGATCTTTGGTAAAGGGGCAAGGAGTTAGGTTGGCTAGGGTGGTCAGTGAGAAAGATTTGTTTCGTAATGAAATAGCAACTTTAAAGAGTATGTTATTGGCAAGAGGTTATCCTTTGCCTTTTATAGAGCCCATATTTCAAGAAGTTATTAATATGAGAGAAGAAGGGATTTTTTCCCCTATACTAGGTGCTCTAATACCAACAGTAACAACAGGATTGATAATAGTAAGACTCCTTTTCGCATCCTATGATACTTACATTTAGCCCATTATATGGGAAAATAAAATAAATATTAAATGTGAATTGGGTGCTATTTGATATTGAGCAACAATATAAGAATAAGCTAGGTGATCATCCTGTTGATCATCCTTTGATGATGCCTTTTTAGGTGAAAGCGCTTAGTCGGTGGATGTTTTGGTCATTAAATTTTCCTGTTTTTTTATTGTTGGTCCTGGTGTTCTGTTTCACTGTTGTTGCCCTTCGCTATTTTTGCGATCATCCTGTTGTAGTTTATAAGAAGGACAAATCCTTTAAAATCTTATTAGAGACCAACATAACAAAAGGGATTAAAGGTAAGATGATAAAATGTGGACATTGTAATCAATGTCCTCATAAGATGGAAAATGAATATTTGTTTATCAAGGGGTTTGGTTGGGTGGCCTTGAAACAAAGGTTCAACTGTTATAGTAAGTGTATAATATATATAGAGATTTGTCAACAGTGTCAGAGTTTTTATATAGGGAAAACTATCAACTGTCTGAACAGGTGGGTCAATCAGCATTTATATGACATTGTTAAGAATAATCTTAAGAACTCTCTTTTTAAACATATTAAGGAACATGAGGTGCATCAATTTAAATTTAGTGCTCTTGAACAGGTGAGGAACAATCGTATATGAAGGCAGCGATCCTGCTGAATGATACCACACCAAATACTTCACAGGCAAAATGCAATAAACAAGTGTAGTATCAAAACGCGTAGGAACATCCAAAATACTGCAGTAAAAGATGAGTACCATGCGAAACACACTGACAGCACTTGTAGAGGACAAACCTTTTATTAGGTGAGGAACAATAGTAGGGGGGGGTCCTGTGGATATTTTCTTGGAGTACAGAGAATTAATGTGGCAGTTAAAATGTAATGCAACATGCCCCCCGGGACGTAATGAAACTGTTAGCCTTTCTAGTTACCTTAAATTGAAAGCTGATTTCCATATGTAAATAAAATAATTTAGTTATATAGGTTTTAGTTAGTGACAGTATGAAATCTTATTATTACCTTTATGTGATTAACAAAGTTTGTTTGTTTAAGTTTTGCTAAGCCTGCATAGATTTTCTTAGTTAGGATTATGTGCCTCTGCAGACGAAGGTGCTAAATAAAAGGATTTGGTGTTTGCCTTAGAGTCGATTGCTCTTTCTTTCTTTATTATTACTTTGTTTTGTGTTTTGGTTCTGAGTTACATATGAACAATTCAAAGATCTGTAGTTCGAACAGTTCATAGGCATGCAATGCTACGCCGATATTTTGATAGTAAACCATATATATATATATATATATATATATATATATATATATATATATATATATATATCCCTATCACTTCCCCAAAGTTTCAAAACTCCAAAGACCATATTGGCGAGACCATATCTTTGAAGTCTTGAAACTCCGAAACAAAAATAAAAAACAAGAACATAAAACAAAACAACTTAGCTGTATGTTTTTGCAGGAGGGCAAACCCCCCTGCGACCCCCACCCCCCTGCTACCTAAATATACCAGCTCTGAGATTGCACTACAGTGAGGAAAATGGCAAATCCCGAGTCCCGCCCTATATGGCGATCCCTAAAGAAAGTGTTCAGAGTTGCAAAACTTCTGAGATATGGTCTCGGCCATATGCTCTTCAGAGTTTTGAAATGTCTGGGAAGTGACAGAGATCCATATACATGCATGTGTGTGTGTGTGTGTGTGTGTGTGTGTGTGTGTGTGTGTGTGTGTGTGTGTGTATGTATATATATATATATATATATATATATATATATATATATATATATATACATACATACACAGATATATCTGAAATAATATGGTGCTTCCAGATGTATAAAGCAAATGTGTATTATACTGAAGAATGACCTTGGTTACCTGCAGGTGCTATAGTAGCAATAAAAGTAAAAAAGTTTTTAAAATTCTTTAGAATGAGGTGGTCAGAAGAATTGATGTGTTGATGGACCAAACTGGCTATACTTCCTGTGAGGTGTTTTATGAGCATCCAGTTAGTTAAGGGCATGTCAAGCTACGGGGATGCAGCAGTAGCTTTGTTGCCTCACAGCACGAGGTTCTCCCATTCGATTCTCAGCTGGAGCGCCTTCTGTGTGGAGTCTGCATGTCCTCCCTGCGGTCAAATGGCATTCGAAAGACATGCATAGAATGGGTGTGCATTCACTGAAGGATGGGCGTGGAGCTGGCACTTCGCCACCCGTAAAAAAAAACTACTTCCATCATTAGCAGACCAGAGTTCCGCTGTGGTGACCCCTAACTGGGAAAAGCCGAAAGAAGAAGAACAACAACAGTTAGTCAAGGGCATGAGGCTAAGATTAGTTATTGTATTTCTAGAAAAGTAGCTTATTTTCCTGAAATCCAAATAAATTTGATGCAGTCATTTATTTGGGGCCTTGTTTTCCAGTGCAACCATGCTTAATCACCTTGCCTCAACAGTACTTTAATGTCTGTGGCAAGATATGGGCAATGTTCAAAGCTGAATCCCCTGTTTCAAAGGGAATAGTTTGCTCTAAGTTTGGGAGAGTTGATTATTAAAGTATGATGCAGTTTGCTCTGTGCTCAGGTCACTGTATATAAGAGTCAAGTCTATTTCTTCAAAAAGAAGTAAACATCCATAAAACAACTGATGATGAACTTCTTGTGTTTTAAATGACCAACAGGAAAGTACTGGACAATGTTCACTTTAGCTTCTTACTTGCACTGACCAGCCTGTAAATCTGTGTTCAACAGTGGTACACCAATAGCCAAGTGTGGAATCATGAGAATGTGCTTTATTAGGTCTAGTGGGATAGATCACCATTGGGGTTAGGCTCATAATGTTAAATAATACAGTAAACTGATGATAACATGGATGAGTAGCATCTTTATTAAAATCCTCGGTGATCATCATGTCATGGGCACACTGGACAGTGGATGGATGTTGTAGCAAGAATACCACAGGTGTTGGACTGGACCATGGTGTTGAAGCAA
>NC_056730.1:738561582-738571582 GCF_019279795.1 Protopterus annectens | reverse complement strand
AAATTAATTACATAGGAGTTAAGTAAAAATTACAACAGTTATACACTAACAAAAATCCCAGATGGAATAAAATATCCTTAGTTCACCATATTCTGCTTGAACTTTAAAATGGGTTTTAGGGTCACCAGTTTATTTAAACCTGGGTATACATCAGCTTTCAAATGAACTATCCATTCACTCTCTTTTGTGTCAAGTTCATTAATAATATCACCACGTCTAATATGTGGATGCAAAAATTCAATGACCCTAAACATAAACTGATGGGAGGCACCTTGTTCTTGCACATGCTTTGCTAGGGAATTAGACTTTACACCCCTACGTATATCTGATTTGTGCTCTATCATTCTGTCACGCAGTCTTCTTGCTGACTTTCCCACATAAAATCCTAAACATGATGTGCATGTGGCCAGATACGTAACAAAAGATGTATTACAGGTAGCCATACAATTAAATAAAAACTTTTTCCTAGTGACAGGATGTATGAATTCATTAGAACTACATATACTTATACAACATGAACAATTATAACATGGTATAGTACTTTTGGTATTATAATTCATACATTCCTTTCTATTTAAGGAGAAATCTTTTTAACATAAACGTTGTTTCAAGTTATCACAGTTCTTATATGTGAATAAGGGTTTTTGGGGAGTAATTGCTCATGGCCAGGTATGGCTTTTAATATACCCTAATTATCCCTAATAATTCTTTCTACAGACTCACTTCCCCTACTATATGTCATTAAGAATCTAAGAGGTTGTATAACATGCCTTTCCTGTTGTATAGCATTACTACCGATATTACATAAGAAAAATTGTTTAGCTTGTCCATATCTCAAACCCATAACATCATTCCTAGCCATATTAAGTTCTTGGGTATCATCACCTCTTGCCAAAAACTCAGTAGTCATTTGGTCCATTTCTTTAACACAGGAATTTAGCTTAGTATTAAGCCTACTTGCCCGCATATATTGGCTCCTAGTAATACCTTTAAAAAACATGTTTAGCAAGTATGTTTTTTTTGGGAAGATATTTATTTGTGTGGGTCTCCTTCCTATATATACATGTATCTAGCATTTCAACACTAGATTTATACATCTCAAACTTTAAAAAGGCAGTGGACCTGTTCAAGAATGCATGGAAATCCTCCAATTCGTCCTCACTACCTCCCCAAATCAAAAAAAAAAATCACCCACAAAACGCTTAAAAAAGAGCACTTTTGAGGCATATGTGTCATTGTTGTGTATAGTAGCCGATTCCCATTTGCTTAAGGTTAAGTTAGCATAAGTATTTGCCACTGCAGTGCCCATCACTACACCTGATGATTGATGATATATCTGCTCATTGAAAAATAAAGATGTTATTTTCCAGCACCAAATCCAAGAGTTCACAAATTGTCTCAGTCGCCCTCACAGTATGTTTACAATATTCCATTAAGATTTCTTTTATCTGATCTATACCATTGGTATTCAGGATAATGGTAAAAGTGATTTGATATCCAATGTAACAAATATAAAATCCTTAACTGTATTTTCACACCACCATTCATACAGTTTCATCAAAAAGTCACCTGTATCTTTAATATAACTAGCAACATACCCCAAGTAGGATTTAAATATATTCTGTAAATAAATGGATAAGGGCTCCGTTATCCATCCTCGACCAGAGACAATAGATCTCATTGGTGAATTATTGAGAGACTTGTGAACTTTTGGAAGGCCATATAACACCGGGATAGTTGGGCACGATCTTCTTCTTCTTCTTCTTTCGGCTTTTCCTGGTTAGGGGTCGCCACAGCGGATCACCTTATCTGCTCATGATTGGCAGTGGAGTTTTACAGTGTCGAGTTGCCAGCCCATCTCCCAACTTTCCACAGAAGGCACACACATGCACACACTCACACCTAAGGCCAATTTAGAGTGTCCAATCCACCTGCAGCATGTCTTTGGGATGTGGGAGGAAACCGGAGCACCCGGAGGAAACCCACACGACCACAGGGAGGACATGCAGACTCCGCACAGAAGGCACCCCAGCCGAGGATCGAACCGGAGAACCTCTTGCTGTGAGGCAGCAATGCTAACCACTGCACCACTGTGGCCGCCCCTTTGGGCACGATACAGTAAAGAAATTAAAAGTGTTTTAATCTATGTCATTCACTAATTATAAATCATAAATGCACATATTAATCTTACCTATAATTAAGTTAACTTCCTTATCAGAAATGGGCTTAAATACTTGAGTATCAGGAATCAGATCATTCATTGCCATAATATAGTTACATAGGTCCATTATTATAATACTGCCCCCCCTTATCGGCTTCTTTAATTATTATCTCTTTATTCCCTTGCAAGCCCTTTAGGGCATTGAATTCAGCTCGTGTTCATAGGTTCATAGGTTCATAGGTTGGTACTAGGCTATCAGCCCTAGGGCCTATACAAGCCTAGCCATAACAATTCCCTGGCTATTTCTTCCCACATTATTTACTTTCCTGGACCCCTGTCTAGCAGGGCGACTGATGTGATCCCTGGGGTGAATTTCCTTTCTCCCATCCAATCGTCAAGGTTCCTCTTGAAGAGGTCCAAAGAGGCACTCTGCTTGACATGTATGGGCAATCTATTCCAGAGTCTAGGGAGTCTCTGGGTCAGGAACCTATCCCTCCAGCATGTTTTGTTTATTGTGATGACAAGGTTTAGATCCCTGGAGCGTGTAGCTCTGAGGGATTGGGATTTCTTTAAGTGTAGCATGTCCAACAGCTCTGGGTTTGACATGGCCTTGTATGTTAAGCAGAGATCGCCTCTGAGTAGACGATATGCGACAGAGTATAGCTGGAGTTTTTTAAGGCGGTCAGCATAGGGCATCTGCTTTAGGCCTGTGATTCTTTTAGTGAGGTATTTCTGAGGCCTTTCCAGTTGTTGCAGATGTCTTGAGAGGTACATACCAAATGGGGCGTTGTATTCTATGATGGGTCTAATGAGGGATGAGTACAGTGGGACAATGACCTCCTTTTTTCTGGATGAAAAGCCCTTCGTGATGAGGTGTGCATTTTATTTTTATATTTTTTTAAAATAATTTAATTCATACAATTCACGTATTTGCTTCTCACATACATTATTAAAAGCTGTAATGACTGGATCAGTAAGTGGTATAAATGTACTACTCCTTTTACAACCATCTTATGTACCCGTATTACCATCTTTAAAGATATTTTTCAAATTCAAATTACGTGAGCAAACCTTCAATTCAGTGACTGCATTAACATTATCAACTCCAGCTTGTACATGTTGTGAAGAGTGCTTCGCTTTTTATGCAACTGAAAATATATCAGTGTGGTTTGTTTTCAATTATATATATATGTATGACTGCCTGTGTTGCAAGTGATAATTCAATAAAGATTTTTCTTGTTGAAAAATAAAAAAACTGAGTAAGTAGGTTTCAAAATTCTCTGTTGTTTGTTGGACTCAGAGTTGTGAGTTTCAGAAATCACATCTTTTATTGGGCTCAGAATGATTGTGAGTTTCAGAATTCACTGCTATTTGTTAGACCTATATTAACAATTAGATTTAAAACTCATCATTGTTTGTTGGACTCACTGTAACAGTGAACTTCATAATGAATTGTTTTTGTTGGAACTCAGAATAGAAGTGTATTTCATAATTCATGGTTGTTTGTGGGACTCAGTAACATTTTTAATGTGTCAGGACTCATATAGTTTTAGGTCTTACATTTCCTGTAGAAATCTAACAAACACAGCCAGCTTAAGTGCATCTATTCATGGCTGACCCTGGAGCACTTCCTCATTTACTGACTTGCTCAGCATCATACTGTCGCCATAGGAACACCAAGAAAATCAAAGCTAGACATACAGGATAAACGTCACTATCAGGTCACAGCCATAACCTTCTGCAGAGAGCTGCCAGACAATCATTAGAAAGCTTATTTTACTTATTTGGTAATCACACCAGCCCAATGGACAAAAGCATTCCTTTTGAGGGATGACCTGAGATCCCTATCTACAGCAGGCAAATGGAAGTTGTGGGAAATGAAGCAGTCTTTGGCAGCTAATCACATGCTGTTTCATTAGTTGTTGACCAATTTGCACTACTCAATGAATGGACAACTATCAACAAATCAAACAAGATACGTGACATGTACATTCAAAATGTGATAATTTCTGATTCATGTAAGTATAAGCAATCAGTGACATGAAAATATAAAACATTACTCATTCATACAAAAAAGGAAATTAAAAGGAAATTAAAAAAAAAAAAATCTGTAGGTAAGTCTTAAATTCATGTTGATGGTGCAGAAACACCAGTCTGTCACATACTTGATGGAACAGAAATGGTACATACTTAACTTCTCTTCTGTCTTCCTCAGGGACATTTGTATGTGGGTTGGGCTACTGTAGGAGGAATGCAAAATAAAGACATTTAAATTATAATGTTACCATTCCTGGCTTTGTAAGTAGGTTTAACCTTAAATGATTCATCTGAGTACTGTATCAGTTACTGGTTATATAAAATTCTACTTATTCAACTGTTTTACAGTCGTCTGTGTAACACTGTCTGTATATGCTTATATACAGGCTAACCAGGGGGTAACATTTGTTTCAACAGGTCTGCTGTGTTAGCAATATAAGAGTAGTTTCTAAATTGCTCAGGCTTGTCACTGTAGAGAAACCTTGAGTGTTAAGGTTTTCACCTTGGGGTAAGCCCAGGGCCTACGTTCCTATGATTAAAAAAAGGGAAGCAATGGAAGAGTAACATGGGCAGTGACAAATAGAATGTAGGCCAGTACCAAAAATCAATAGTGAGATGCACTCTAAAAGCTTCCAAGTAAGACTGCTGTTGTTGTTGTGTCTTTCAGCTTTTCCCAGTTAGGGGTTTCCACAGCGGAACTCCGGTCCGCTAATGATTGGCAGTAGCTTTTTACGTGCTGAGTTGCCGGCCCTGTCGCACAACCTTCAACGGAGGTAAGCCCATTCATGCACACACAGAAGACGCTCTAGCTGAGAATCGAACAGGACAAAGTCTTACTGTGAGGAGACAACGCTACCGTAGCACCACCACCGCAAGCTAAAAAGCAATATTGCAAGATTACTGAAAAAATACAGTGAATAAGAAAACAGCAATGAAAAATAATTCATCTGCGTTCTATCACTGCAAATATTAAAAAAAAAAACAGAAATATATTTCTAGAAAATGTATGCTATTTTCTAAATAATAAAGAAGATGCAAAAGTGAAAAATATCAATAGAATAGTTTCTAACATAATCAGTGATAAAACAGGCAGATTAATAAGTAGCAAAAAAAAAAAAAAGATTTTAAGAGCAGAAGTTGCCTGTGATGTAAAGCCTTGGAGGATTCCTATTACAGAAATGCATGCCATCTACAAAAGAAAAAAACTCCCTCCCACAGAAGAAATAGTTTTTGTTATTACGTCTGGAAACAATCAAGCATCTGAGAGCAGCCCATGTACAATTCAGAAATATGTGAGCTATTGAGCTATGCTGAAAATGGTTAGCACACTCTGTTACATACATTTCTAAATAGTCAATAATACCAGTAATGCAGCACACTTACAATCTTACATGTAAGAAATCTGCAAAAAATGTTTCCCTTTTAGAACAGCTACATTTCAGACATTGTTAAAAAGCATACAATTTATATGAAACTAGGCTAACTTAAAAAATGCTGCTTAGCTGTAGTGCTGGCTAATGCAATAAATAATAGTTACAATACTAAGACTCATTTCCTGTCCTTGTCTAGATTTACCTTGCTACACTAATCATATACCTATTAAATCAGTTAAACGTTTTAGAAAATTCACTTCTTATGGTGAACTATTCATAATGCTTCAGTGAATGAGCCTGAAGTATAAAACTGAAGAGGTAACAGTCACGGAGATGTGTGATGTGTAGTATTTCTCTCACCATTATCAGAGACAGCAGAGAACTCCAACTAAAAAGATCAGAGAGGTAATCCTTGCAAGGGCTCTTGTCAGATTTCATTATATCACCTAAGGTTCTGGTGTGGTAGGGAATTTACCTTCATACGGATATTGGCTACAAACTGTTGCTCCAACGATTCCTGCATTCTGTTGCCTCGCCATACTTGCTCACAGACCTCAGTGTTTCATCTGGATGGTGGGTTGTATTACTGGCAGTGACACTTATAGGTTTATAGGTTCATAGCTGTTTACTAGGCTAATGACCACAAGGTCCTTTTTAAGTCTAGCCATGCATCCCAAATCTCTGACAAGTTCTGATACCCTTGATAAGTGTAAGCATGGGACTGGGAGATGAACCAATTACAGGTCACCCATGTCCATTAGAGACAATGGTGCCAAAACAGGGATGAATTGGTTTAGGGAGGAACTCTGCTTTACATGGATGGGGAGCCTGTTCCATAAACGGGGTAGTCTCTGGGATACATACCTATCATTCCAACAGGTCCTATTTATATCACAGGCAAACTTTAAGTCTTTAGAATGGGTAATTCTGGTGCTGTTTATTTTCTGGATATGCAGGAGGTTCATCAGAGTGGGGTCTGACAATGTCCTGTATGCCAGGCATAGATCTCCCCTCAAAAGTCTGTAGGAGACAGAATACAGGGATAGGGGCTTGGGGCGGTCTGCATAGGACATATTACTTACTCCCTGTATTGTTTTAGTGAGGACTTGATGCCATACCTTTCTTTATATTAAAGGCTAGATTGCTATCTGTGTGTGCCCCCAAGGCCCTGACTACTGGGTCAACGCTTAGGGGTGTGTAGTCAGTATGATAGTTACCAAGGATGGATGACTTCCCAAAGGATACTATTATTCATTTATTGGCATTTAGTTTTAGTCCATGGCTCTGACACCAGTTGTTTGTCTGTGTCAGCCCCTCCAGGAGAACATTTGTGTCAGTGGGAGATTCAATGCCAACTTCTAATTTACAATCATCTGCAAATTTAGTCAACCAGAGACCACTTACATTGGCCTATGACTTCTGAGAAGTAAATGCCATAAAGGAGCTGTCCATGGACTGATCCCTGAGGGACTCCACTTGTGACTGGCCTCTCTGTAGAGGCGAGCTCCCCAATTCTAACTTCCTGGGTCCTGTCTGTGAGCCAGTTGGCTATCCATTGGGTGACATACGAGTTTATACCTAACCTCCTGAGTTTGTCAACAATGCCCGAGTGGGGTATTGTGTCAAATGCCTTGGTCAGGTCCAGACAGGCAGTGTGAATGATTTTGCACTCATCCATTGCTTTGGTGACCTTCTCAAAGTAGTCCATCAGGTTGAGTAGACATGATCTGCCCTTGATGAAACCAAACAGGTTTGGGTCCGGTGTCTGGAGGTTTACTATATCTCTGCTGATCATCTCCATGATCATTCTTTCCATGGCTTTACATATATGACTAGTGAGACTTATGGGTCTGTAGTTTCCAGGGTCTGTAGATGGCCCACCTTTGTCCAGAGGGATAACTGTTGCATTTTTCCATTCATGAGGCATGATGCCTGTTTGGAGACTACAGTTAAATAGTAATTCCAGAGGCACTGATAGGTCATGTTTCATGCTATTTAGAAGGCATCCTGGCATATTGTGGGCCCATTGATGCAGTGTTCTTGGTCTTAGAGCATTAAGGACCTGTTCTTTAGTGATAGTAGGGGGGGGGGTTATATTTGATGATATTTCCTGAGGCAAGGTTGAGGGGGAAGAGATGAGTAAAGTTGGAGTTGATTTTATCAGCCAGGAGGTTTGGTATATCTTCTGGTTCAGTATAGGTGGCTCCATTTATAATGAGCCCTGCACACAACTGTGTATTGCCTTTGAGGTTGTGGACATAGCTAAAGAATGCTTTGTGGTTGTCCTTGGTCTGGGAGGCCAAATTTACCTCAAATTTAGCTTTAGTAGATTGTACTTGCTCTCTGAGTTTTTTGTTTAGTTTGATAACAGTGCTTTTATCCTGCTGGGTGTTGCACCTCCTAATTTTTTCCATGATTTTCTTCCTCCGTTATATAGCTACTTGATTTTGTGATTCCACCAGGGTGACTTGTTTTTTGAGTTAGTTCTGTACTTCTTCCTGGTGGGTACAGCTGCCTCTATGCAGCTATCAGCATGCTTGTACAGAGTTTCTCTGAACAGTTCTGCATAGGCAGAAGTGTTCACAGGGTTTATGAGGGCTTGAAATTTTGCCAGGTTCTCACTTAATTGCAGGAGGTTAGCCTCAGAATAGTTCCTGAAAATTCCAGGTCCAGCTTTTATTTTTACTTCAAAGCAGACCATTTTGTGGTCTGACCTTACCAGGGAAAGCATTACAGTAGGCGGTGTGCTGCAATCATCCATATCAGTGAGGACCAGATCCAGTATGGTTGTACACCTGGTCAGTGTACTGACTATCTGGTCCAGGGAGTTAGTGATTACAAAATCCAGGAATCTCTGTGCATGTGCATTTGGTGTCTTATAGGATTCCCAGTAAATAGTGACGTAATTAAAGAAAGCCATGAATATGGGTTTGGGTTGGATGGCTAGTGTTTCTAATACGTTTAAATATATAGTATGGGTTTTCTGGGTCATAAAGGGGGACCTATAGCTTGCAAGGAAGTGGTACTGGATTTTACCTATGGTGGTTTGAACATGGAGCAACTCAAGTGCATTGTCCAACATGACCAGCCTTGAAGAATATTTACTTTTGAGGCAAATAGAGACACCTCCACCTTTAATCCCTGCGTGTGAAGTAGCTGGCCTAAATATGTGGAAGGCATTATAACCTTGCACTGTTAGTTTGAAGTACGTGGATTTAAACCATGTCTCAGAGACACACAGACATCAGCATTCTCTAGGGTAAAAAGAGCTTCTAGGGAGTGGAGTTTTTTGTTTAGAATTCTAGCACTGAGCAGTAATACCTTTAGATTTTCTTGGCTTTGATTTTCTATATCAGAAGTACTTTCAGTTTGGCATTGCTTACAAAAGGTACTATGGGGGAAGACAATGTTTTAACTAATATTTGAAAGTCTGGAGGGGAGAGGTGCAGACCATCCCTGGCAAAGCAGTGTGGTCTGTTGACCATCTCCTTCCATGCTGACAAATATTGCATCCCCTTAGAATGACACCAGAAACTAAGCCAATTATTAAAGTCAATCATCTTTTGTATGTATTGTGGCATCATCCTTGGGAGAGGTAAAATGCTGCTATATGCTAGGCTCAAACCAGCCTGAGACACATAATTCCAAGAGCTCCATGATGTCTCTCTTCATATTGTCTAGGGAAGTACATCTCAGGTCATTTACTCCCACATGGACTATGACTGAGTCATATGGGTAATTGTGGTCTAATGACCTGAGTGCATGTGTAATGTGTCAGATACTAGCCCCTGTTAAGCAGCTGACCGTAACTTTTTCCTTACTCAGCCTGATGAGAGGGACATCAGTGTGTCTCACGATGGAGTCTCCAATGAATAGAATGTTGGATTGTGTGATAACTTGCCTTATGGGCTTCAAGGTAGGGGCTCCATGAGATGTAGCTGTATGTCTTGATGTGGGTGTTGTTTCTAAGTCATCTGACAGCAGTATTGCCAGGAACAATTATGCAGCGAGAACAGACATCCCGTACTGCAAAGATTAGATCCATACAAGACAAACTTTTCAGGTGCATAAGCTTTGACCAGTGTTTTCAAATAGTGTGATGTGAAGCCAGGGAAAATGCAGTAGTTATGCAGGATTTTATTTATCAAGTTATGTGCTATAGTCTGTTTATACCCTAGTCTTAAAGATGAGGCTTTCTGATAATTATTTGAAATAATTCTGAAAGCTTATTATCATTCTAATACAGAAAGTTAAAGATACAGAATAAAAACGTATTGCCTTCTTTATACTGAGAGTTGTAAATACACACAAACATTTTTTTATATAAAAGTATTATCTACTTTATGACAATCATGTTTTGCCATTTATTATTATTATCATTATTTATCTTTTTTTTTTTTGACTGGGTTATTCCCAATAGGCTACTGGC